>NC_079164.1:36521596-36526596 GCF_947568905.1 Ostrea edulis
GTGGACACAGCTGTCTACCAAAATTGCAGATATACAGTC
The DNA here is from genome assembly GCF_947568905.1 of Ostrea edulis. NCBI lineage: Eukaryota > Metazoa > Mollusca > Bivalvia > Ostreida > Ostreidae > Ostrea > Ostrea edulis. Next base: position 36,521,636 of record NC_079164.1, read on the forward strand.
AAACCTCTTTATCTCAAACTCACTGATACCAAGAAAAAATTTGAGATAAATTTTAGTTTTATACATCCGTCTTTAGACGGGATGTATTATGGTACAGTGATGTCTGTCCATCCGTTTGAGGGTTTCTGTTTCTAATTTCATTTCTCTGTCACAGATCAAGCTGAAACTTGCTATGTAACTTCTTTGTGGATAACTTTAGATCATGTCGCAATTTTGATCCACTTCGACTTCTCTTGCAGGAGTTTTGCCCCTTTATTTGAAAATTATTGTTATATAGAGGGTACCTAATTTGTCCGAAAAACTCCTCCCACAATTTTCAAGTGAGGACCATCTTGTTTTAAAGAGTGTTCGTATTGGTATTGAAGGTGTACAAGTGGCAAGGATTTTGATTTCCATCATTTATTAAGGTCTTCCGTAACAACGGAAGACCTTCTACTGATTGTGCTGGTTAAGATTATTCTTATTATTCTTTTTTTTTCCTTTTTCCTAGACGCTAACTTTGAAGCTTCATATCTCGCTCATTTCTGCATGGATTTTGCTCAAATTTTCAGGGTTTATAAACTTTACAGAACGATTTTAAAATCATGTACTACATTTCAGAAATTCTCTTCTGTTCACGAGTTATTCCCTTTTGAATGAAATTTTAGGGGCTTTGGTTTCCAGACAAAGGCTCCGAGACTGTATAAACTTGAGCAGAAAATGCGTTGAAAATGAAAAGTAGGAGCATTGTAGTTGTGCACATTGTTTTTTGATTACAGCGTTCGAAATGGTGGTTGACAGGGTTCAAAAATTAGGACGCCCAAAGAAGCAAAAAAATTACACATACTTTCCTTTGTATATTTTAAACTAAAAATATTTTGTTAAGACGTGTAGAACAAAAGTTGTGCAAAATGTTAAGAGCTTTCTTTTGATATCCCTAAAAAGGGGCTGGCCCCTTAAATTAGGGATCTGGGGATCTTCAAAGTTTTCGCTTTATAACTCAAAAACGGTAAATATTTCGATATGGCTTTCGCAGGAAAAGTTGTTCTTTAACATCTTCTTGATCTCATAAACATAATATTTTGCTCGAGTATTGTGTTATATATGAGTAAAAAGCTTGACCCGCAAACAGGTAACCGTATCATTAGGTAGGTGAAGGGGGAAAAATATGCGTATAAATTACTTCAACACGTGCCCCTGGCGTGAAATTCATATGCGACTTCTGTACGCACTGTGTACATAATATACCTACTTGTATTTACGCAGATAGATATTAAAGTTTAATAAAATATTCAAGATTTGAGAGCAATTTATTTGATTTGTATGTATAAATAATTCAAACTCGATGAATCATTCTCTTCAGTCTGAATATTATGCTATCATAATTTTGTTGCATGATAAAATATTGGTAACAGCTATAAACCTTTATTGTATGTTCTGAGCCATAAATTTAAATAGTAATTTTTTCTTCATTATTGGGACTGAAAAGTTAAATGCTGAAAGAATTTAATCTCACATACACGCGCGCCTCAAAAGACTGATTCGTGGAATGAGATCATGCACGCATGTACTTGAGTAGTATAAATTTATTAAACACCTATAACGATAAAAATTTATAGTACACCTTTATAGCTTCATTTCAATGATATATATTAAATTCTCAAACTATTTCATAAGTACATACGAGAAGTCAGAATCGCCAGCGTAGCCAAACTACTTATATCGTTACAGTACTTATCTTCCTGTCACAGTACAGTTGATTATTTTCTTTCTAAAAACTTAACTTGTATTCGTCTTTTGTAAAATCACTGGACAAGTATTTCAAATAATTTTTCCCGGGGTGATGTTACATATAACATATCAAGAGGGAAAGAAGGCGAAAGTTAGATCCCACACACACATACTCATGTACGATTCCTGTATTTTTATGTTAACAGGCTGCATTAGGACCTGACCCAAGGACATATGGTCAAGTTTAAGGTTTTTATGTCATACAGCTCCGGCGGAAGACCTCGTTGCTTTGCAACGAGCTTGGCTCTAGTTTATTTATTTTTATAGAATTACATGTCAGTTTTGAGGAACCATTACATAGAGAGCTAGTACATGATTATCTGTTTTTTCTTCCACAGTTTTCAAGTGAGGACCTTTTTAGCTCACCTGAGCCAAAGGCTCAAGTGAGCTTTTCTGATCAAAATTTGTCCGTTGTCTGTCGTCGTCACATCTGCGTAATTGTAAACTTTTCACATTTTCATCTTCTTCTCCAGAACCACTGAGTCAATTTCAACCAAACTTGGCCAAAAGCATCCTTTGATGATGGGCTTTCAATTTTGGTCAAATGAAGGGCCATGCCTCATTCAAAGGGGAGATAATCACAAAAATGTAAAATTAGGGTAGGGTAATTTAAAAATCTTCCTTTTAAGAACCACTGGGCCAGAGGAGCTGACATTTACATAAAAGCTTCCTGACATAATGCAGATTCAAGTTTGTTCAAATCATGGCCCCCGGGATTAGAATGGGGCTACAATAGGGGATCAAAGTTTTACATAGAATATATAGGGAAAATCTTTAAAAATCTTCTTCTGAAGAACCACTGAGCCAGAAGAGCTGAGATTTACATGAAAGCTTCCTAACATGGTGCAGATTCAGGTTTGTTCAAATCATGGCCCCTGGAAAAAGGTTGGGGCCACAATAGGGGATCAAAAGTTTTACATAGCAATATTTAAGGAAAATCTTTTAAAATCTTCTTCTCAAGAAGCATTGAGGCAGAAGAGTTGAGATTTACATAAAAACTTTATCACATAGTGCAGATTTAAGTTTGTTCAAATCATGGCCCCCGGAGGTAGGTTGGGGCCACAATAGGGGATCAAAGTTTTACATAGAAATATATAGGGAAAATCTTTAAAAATCTTCTTCTCAAGAACCAATGAGCCAGAAGAGCTAAGATTTACATGAAAGCTTCCTGACAAAATGCAAATTTAAGTTTGTACAAATCATGGCCTCTGGGGATAGGTTGGGGCCACAATAGGGGATCAAAGTTTTAGATAGAAATATATGGAGAAAATCTTTAAAAATCATCTTCTCAAGAACCAGTCCACTGGGCCAAAGAAGTTGACATTTACATGAAAGCTTCCTGACATGGTGCAGATTCAAGTTTGTAAAAATCATGGCCTCCAAGGGTAGGTTGGGGCCACAATAGGGACGAAGGTCTTACATGCAAATAGATATGAAAAGTCTTCGGATATGGGCCAAGGTGACTCAGGTGAGTGATGTGGCTCATGGGCCTCTTGTTTATTTTACATAGTATTTTTAAGGATATGGAAGATGTACAAGTGGCAGGGGTTTTGATTTTCTTCATTTTTTTTTTTTTTTTTTAATTTTTTTTTTTAGAAAATTACAGGTTCTTAGTCTGTTTTGAGGAAATATATTAGATAAAGGACATGGTTAAATCCTCTCACAGATTAGAAGCTAGGGTCATTGTAAATAACTAAAAGATGTGCACAGTGCAAGGATTTTGATTCTCAACAATTTTTAATTTTCTTTGATGTTTTCAATATTGAGAGATTGTTGAATTTTGTCATGGGGAAATAATTTTTCTTTTTTTTAACAGTTTTAAGCTAAGACTCTTTATTCATACAATGCAAAGAAAGTATGTCACAGCCTGATGACTGATACTACCTGAAGTTCTACCAATCATGCCTTTAAGAAAAACACCCTATATGTAAGCATTTTAATGGGCGTATTATGCACCGTTTGTGGTAGTCTTGATATAAATACATGAAGGTATGTCAATGTCGGCACCATATGCTGACATATTTCATGAAGTATGTTAGCGCTTCATCAAAACATTGCTGTCCATCCCCTCCTCATTTTTTACATCAAATTTCCAAGCCATTAAAACTGATGTATTTATCAGGATTCATACACACAATATGCAACAAATCAAATTGGAAACCATAATATTTATGTTTTAATGGAAAATATTTCTTTTAATTCAAATAAAATACTGGATGTCTTGACAATACATAATATAATTTTGTTGTATATCATTTATTTGATTAAACAGTGACATAATGTTTCCTTAAATGTACATGTTTTCCTTTAAAATATCAATGCAGATAACGAGCATGTAGTCACTGTAGTGTCTGTCCTTCCTTATGATCCTATTCACCAGTTCAAACAAACATAGATTATTTACAATTTAAAACCTCAAGCACATACATAGGTTTGCATGTGTTAGTAGAACAGCTTATCACTGACTTCATATACAGTAAACTTTTGTACACATCATCACTTGAAGCGTTATCAACATTCCACAAATATAAAGAAAATACTCAAAATTAAATCAAAATACGGAAAACGTGGAGGTGCAAATTCTAAAATGTCAGCAATGTGTCTGTAGTCCAAGGTTTTTACCAAACAGTTATGTCCTGGTGAGTCCTGATGGCGATTTGGGAACAATAAGTGTACCAATACCTTTACACATGATAATTTATAGTTCTACTTCCTAAACTAATAGGTGGTACTGACCAATTTACTCAAAACACCAGTTTTGCATGAAGGCATCAACTGCCTCGGACTCTGGATACCAAAATAGAGAGGTCAACCTTCTCAACTTCATATTACGATCACTGGCATGTGGACCCCAGATCTCCTTGACAAAATTGAAAAAAAAAAATTCAGTTGTTTGCCAGTCTTCATAATCAACTAAGTTAGACATGTACTCCGTTTTGGTGTTGTTGTTTTTGAATCCACAAAACATTAAATGAAATAGAAGTTTGTTACATTTAGAAAAAAAAATTGAAAGTGCTGTTTTTAGCTCACCTGAGCTGAAAGCTCAAGTGAGCTTTTTGATCTTCTGTTGTCCATCATCTGTCTGTAAACTTTTCACATTTTCGATTTCTTCTCCAGAACCACTGGCCAATTTCAACCAAACTTGGCAAAAAGCATCCTTTGGTGAAGGGGTTTCATGTTTGTTCAAATGA
>NC_079164.1:36864096-36905318 GCF_947568905.1 Ostrea edulis
GTGAACATCAATAGTGACTAGTCCGTACGGACTAGTGCTTGAAAAAGTTAATTTCAAACCCTGCCTACTTAATATCCCCTGAAGTATTTACAATAGAGCATTCATTTTCTTATGGCAAGGTCTTATCAATGACCTTGTGACTTGGTCTTATCCAGAACAGTACAATCATTTTAGTCATATTCAATTCAGTTTTGTGCTACATGTATATGAATTCATTTTCAATTATGTTGTGATCCTTTGGGGCCACAATATGGGGTCAAAATGTTTCATGGGAATAAAGATTGATTTTAAAAAATCTTTTAAAAATCACAACACCTGAAAAATGGCAGAGCCAAGGTGACTCAGGTAAGTGATATGGCCTATGGGCCTCTTAATGTATTTACATTTTACTTTAATTTCTATCGGGATTCCCAGCAAATGCTGTTAAAGTAGTCATAATATATCTATCAAGATTCATACGCACACAGTTCACATTGTGGAAATCATTTCAATTGGTAAAGAAACATTGGAAATGTAAATATATAATCATAAAACTACCGTTAGCACTTAACATGGTTATATAAAAATATAGACAAACAATATCAATAAAACTGAAGGATGCTCTCCGAAATGCATCTAACCAATGAACTACATGTACTTCAAATGATGAATGACTCGCACAATGATCAATCTGTTGAAATATTGTTGAAATGAAGGTTTTTTTTCCATATATAAGATACATGTATGTTCAGTAACATTGACCTTTGCAAAATAACCTCGAGTGACATTTGTCTGAAAGCCATTTACCTATTATTTATTTGTGCGATATATAATCAATAACTCTTCAAAAATTGTTGATAAGGGACTTTTTCTTTATACAAGGTATATGTCTTGAGTGACATTGACCTTTCCAAAATGACCTTGAGAGACCTTGGTCCAAAAGATCAATAATTGTTGAAATATTGTTGAAATGAAGTTTATTTTTTCATATACAAGGTATGAGTGTCCTTGACCTTTGCAAAATGACCTTGAGTGACCTTTGTCTGAAGTCATTTGCCTATTATTTGTGTGATATATGATCCATATATTTTCCAAAACTGTTGAAATAAAGAACTTTTTACTTATATAAGGTATATGTTCTGAGTGACCTTGACTTTTCCAAAATTATCTTGGTCCAAAATTCCCCATCTCGGGGAATATTTGTGATTAATCATGATCAATTTCTGATGTAAGGTTTAGGAGATGGGAACGTTTATATAAAAAACTTGAAATATGGAATTTCGTATGTATTGAGTGACCTTGACCCATCTCAAGGAACATTTGTGATCAATTATAATATCAATTTCTCAATTCTGATGAAAGGCTTAGGAGATATGAGCTCGGCAAATAGACAGACGGACATGACAGTGACTGTGCTCTGCCAAAATTTTTAGGGGAGCATAAAATAATAATGGTAAAAAATACTAGAAATAACAAGATATACATATACGTATGTAATCCAGAAATACCAGTGGAGACAATAATGTAAAGAAATTATTTACTAAAATATGTTTCCAAGTAAACAATAGTTAAAATTGGCTGACGTAAGTTTTAAGAAAGAAGGAATTTATAAAAGATGCACATAAGCTTTTCTAAAAAGAAAAGTTTAGAATTTTTTCTAAAACTTTTGACATTAAAGGTACACAGGTTCCATAGGGTAAGTGGCAGAAACAAAATATTGCAGAGACTGTATGAATCAGAGTTGTCTGCCACAGTTTGTACCAGTTCCATGGGGACACTAGTTCTATCCGGAGGGTTCTAGTTTTTCTTGAATTCAAGCACACTTATAATCATTATATAGCACATTTTATATGTAAGTTGGTACAAGGTTATCTGTTTTGGATACATGGTCACTTGAGAGCTTGATCCAAAACTTGTTTCTGTGGTCAGTGAATCAACAAACGCAAGTACCGCTAACACTGTGGCTCCAGCTGTTAAAGCAGTGCCTGAAAAAGGAAGAGATACCACAGTTATATTGTCTGGTTGAACTTGCGTCCCTAATTTTCTACACATCACCTGTGAGCAAACTCATTGAGAAACAGTCATTAAATGTGTTAAATCCCAATTAGGCTGCCCAACATTTGTGGCCCTACCTCAAACCTGAGGTTCACAGGGTGAACAGACTCAAAGCTAAACTATATGAGGATGTTTGTATATATTAGTTTGAAAAATAAAACAGTTGCAGTTCTTGAGAAAATTTTAAAATGTTTGTGCATTCATGTAAAACAATCGAACCCATCTTCTGGCCCCATCCTGACCCCCAGGGAGTCATGGCTTGAACGTACCCTAAATGAGGATGCATATGTATATTTTACATGACATATTGTTATTTCACAGTTCTTAAGACTCTAAAAGAAATATCCTATATGATCCTATGTTAAACTTTGAACCTTTGTTGTGGCCTCACTCTAGCCCTGGGAGTTATGAAGTATGCAAACTTAAAACTTTACATTACAAAGTGATGCTTACATTTGAATTTGACATATTGTATCCCTGCGGTTCTATAGAGGAGGAATTTTGAATAGAATTTCTCTATCCATTGTAGAAATTTGTGCCCCTTGCAAGAACTAATTTTTTAAAAGTGTGTTAATGTGCATGTAATCTTCTGCTAAGTGATGAATCTTAAATGATATTCTTAATTACATATATTTATTTACCAAACTTACAGAAAACGAAACCTTGCATAAAAATCTGGGGTCCTATTGATTGTTGAAGTTAAATGTAAAGTCAAGGAAATTAATGAAGTCCCACAATGAGCTTACTTGTTTTCAATCCCCCCCCCCCCCAAAAAAAAACCCCCAAAACAAAACAAAACCATTTTTTGTCCCAAAGAGTTGTGATGTTGATAGTGGACTGCAGTAAACAAAGAGAAGAGTAAACTAGCAAATGGAAAGAAGAGGATCTCTCTCTCCATCCACCCACATCCATCCATCCATCTCTTTATCTCTCTCTCTCTCTCTCTCTGGAATGTATTAATATTCTCTGATGTAATGATTACACCCTTTTAACTTACCAATTGAATATTTGAAAACATCATTTTTGTAAGATTCAAACAAGGTGCGGACATTCGCTACATCCATCTCTATCTTATTGTGGAGCATCTGGAGATTCTTCTCATTTTGTGCATGCTAAAAAAAAAAAATCCATCAAATGCTGCTCAAAATCAAATTCTTCAAATCAGATTTAAAACATCATTTAAGATTCATCACTTGGCAGAAGAATACATGTACATTAAACACACTTAAAAAATTAGTTCTCGTAACATTTCCAATTACATCAATTAAGGAAACAAAAGTCGTGTGAAAATTTCTGAATCAGCTATTCTGGATCTACAGCAATTATTTTCCAGTAATTCCAGGGAAAACCTCAGAAAATTAAAATGACTTTTACAGGAATGATTTATATGAAACATCTTTTTCATAGAAAGAAACCTAGAATGTTAATGTTTTCAACACTGACAGTACATTTCTAGAACGGATCTCCTCTATGGAATACCAAGGAACTACGCACACTAACTCTGGATTCCCGCCTACATTTTCAACTCATAAAAGCTTTGCAATTTTGCTAATGATATCTTTCTTAAATACAAAGTAGAATCCATTAGTAATTGGTTATTAACTTTAATACCAGTGTTAATTAATTGCTCTTAATTTCAACTCCTTTTGATTAGGGGGTAGAAAAATATGCTCCTTAAAACTGGGATTTAAAACATCATATATTTTAAATATGCTTATTGATATCAATAAATAACCTTTTAAGTTGTCATAGATATAGAGTTATCTCTCTGTGTTTTGTCAAATAAATCAACTTTTATTGACTCTTGACCTTGAGAAACAATAGGCATCCCCCGCTTGGCATAAGGTGTATGTGTTTGACAATCCTAGCCCCAATGGTTCGGTCTATATCCTGCCTACAAGGTTTCCCAATATGTGAAACTACAACCTTGACCTTTGACCTTGAAGAAGAAAAGGCGTCCTCCACTTGGCATGAAGAGTATGTTTACCAAGTTTGACGATCCTAGCCCTAATAGTTCAGTTTGTATTTTGCCTACAAGGTTTTTCTATTAATTGATACTACGAACTTGACATTTGACCTTGAAAAACAATAGGCAGCATCCTCTCATCATGGTATTAAATATACCAATTTGTAAGATCCTAGTTCCAATAGTTCAGTCTGTTTTCTGCCTACAATGTTTTCCTATTAATTGATACTACGACCTTGACCTTGAAAAGCAATAGGCATCTTCCTCTCATCATGGTGATGAATTGTACCAAGTTGTAAGATCCTGGAGCATTTTGCCTACAAAGTTGGACAGACAGACAGACAATTCTATACCATGATACATCCCATCTTTGACGGGCATATAAAAACTCATATAATATTGAAGATACATATATCTTTAATCATTCAAAGATATCATTACAGTTCATTTGATGTGTGCAACAATTTGATTAAAAATCTCTTCAAATAATTCATGATATCTTTAAATTTAAATTATTGAGTGCAGTAATTGAATTGTTGATAGCATTAATTATTCTGTTGAATTGATGCATTAAATTGTTGCTCTCTTAAGATGAATTGATGATATCAACAATTGAATTGTGTGCTATGATTCAAATTCAATAGAAGAGAAAAATAATTCAATTCGTGCATCAATTCAATTGGCGCTCCATACTCCTCTCCTTACCGCTTCTGTTGCACGACTTTTCTCAAGATTGATGTCCAGCCTCACGTGTCCTTTAAGCTTATCCAATTCGTTTTCCAGAGCTTTCTTAAGCTGCAGTATTTCCATGGTCTGTTTCTAGAAAGTGATTAAACCTAATTTTATTTTCGAAAAGCACATTTTGTACAGGAAAATTTGTTACAGTAAACAAGCTATTGCTCATAAGAATTATAGGTCCTTGTTTACATAACATGGCAGAAAACATCTTCCATACCAACCATCTAAACTTACTTCATTTTCATTTCTCAGCATGGAAAACTCGCTTTTCTCCAATATAACCATGTCTTTTTTAACTGAGTTTATATGGGTCATCATTTGCTGAGTAGTTATTTCCTGAATTAAAAAAAACCCATTGCTTTATCACACACATCTAGTAAGGGAATCGGACACTTGGCTTGCGAAGATGTATCACACATAGCCTATAGAAAACAAGTTATATAGCACTTGGTTTAAAACATCATCGCAAACCATGCCTTAATTGCCTCCATTCAAATTATGTCAGGGTATATACTTCTAGACTCAGTAAGCATGGATATATAGGTTTTAGATTGCTACCCCAAAAAATCTGGTCTGTATACCACACAGACATGTCTCTCAACAATTAGCTGGTAGCTTAATTAAGTCTTTAAAATAAAATGGGGTCTTTTATAGAATTTGAAAGAATATTCTATCTTTGAAATGGTAAATTTTCTACAGACCCGGGTAAGGGGACTGAAATGTAGTATACCTCTATTTCTTGAAAGAAAGAAAAGATGAAGTCGAAACTTGGAAGCAAGTCTGAGATTTATTACTCAAATTTTGATAGCTCAAATAAAAGAAAACCCTGACATTAAGTTTGAGATTTATTTGAGAAATCCAAGCCTGGACTCGGGGATTTATATCCAGTTTATATTTCGAAGTTCTGCATACAATATTACCTTAATAGTTCGTTTGCACTTTATTTACTTTTGTAAGAGTCAATTTTCATTGATAGCAAAGCATATGACAGAATAAGGATGGGCCATCTCTATTCACTGTGTAGAAGGCTATAGCCATGTTGAATACACTTCAGCTTTGCTCGAATTATCATCTACCCTTACTATAAATATTTCACTGGGTTCAGTGTTGTTTACTATAAATATTTCACTGGGTTCAGTGTTGTTTACTATAAATATTTCACTGGGTTCAGTGTTGTTTACTATAAATATTTCACTGGGTTCAGTGTTGTTTACTATAAATATTTCACTGGGTTCAGTGTTGTTTACTATAAATATTTCACTGGGTTCAGTGTTGTTTACTATAAATATTTCACTGGGTTCAGTGTTGTTTACTAAGATTTCACTGGGTTCAGTGTTGTTTACTAAGATTTCATTGGGTTCAGACTTCAGTGTTGTTAACTTACCATCTGCGCCTTTGTGACAAGGACCTTAGTCTGATGGTCAATGGAAGAGTGAAGAACTTCTTGAACAATGTCTTTTATTCCTACTGCTTGATTCTCTGTAAAACCTTGATGAAAAAAATAACAAAATCTACTATTCTGATGGTTTGGTAAACTTTAAAATTGCAACAATATTAAATTTATCAAAATTAAGGTACTGGTCATATTATAATTTTCGACATGTCAAGCAGACATACTAACCTGCTGCCACGAGTTTCTGTACAACTGCCAGGGTGTCAAAGTAATACACCTTCGACTGAATGTTCCCAAGAGGGTTGATATTTCTGATTTCTGACACATCAGGAGGTTTACTACTGCAGTACGTTCGCTTACATGCTGTCCGGGGGGAAAATCAATGTAAAATATACAATTACTAGTCACTGGTTCCAATATTTATAGAATGGCATAGGTCTTTGTTTTACGACAGATGGATGCATGATAGTAATTACAGTTGTTTTTATATCTAGTACTGCTGATAAATAATTATAATAATTTATATTCATTACAAAGTTCTACAAGATCAATATATTTATTAGCCATCACTTCATTTAGAGCCATCAACAGGTCATGATTACCTGATTCAGGAAATATAAAAAATCAATCTGGATATTCTAAATACCTATCTTGTGGGGGTGGGGGGGGTGGGGGTGGGGGGGAGGGTTCTTCCAAAAAAAATGTTTTAATATAAATCAAATGATGTAATTCTACCGTGTCTATTCAAGGTCATTAAACCTCGTTTATCATATATATGCCTACGGAAATCTAGAGTCTATAAATTATTAAAAATCTTTATTTCTCTGTCTAACTCTAACCTTATTTTACAATGGAAAAAAAAGCAGTACCATGTCTCAAAGAGGGACTAACACTGTTAGTGACAGCAACATCAGATCGATACACTCGTCCGGATTTCCCGTCTTTATTCAAAACATTTAAAGATCTTATTGCTCCATTCAAACCTGAAAATCGTCTTATATTCTTAGATAAACAAATTGTACACGTAAATGCGTCTGGTCTCATTATCATCGATCTTGAACAGGATAAAACTCCATGCGAAACGATAGCCATGATTATGCATCAAGTGACTTCAAGTGTGAAACTGAAAGTAGCAGACTACGAATGCAAGGTAAGCTGTACGATACATGATTCGTATTATAAACAAATGCCCATTTCATGTAGTTTTACACAACTATCATCAATCTCTCAACTTGTATCTATTAAGCTTGCGGTATATGAAATTTCATTTAGCAAAATTACTATATTATAGTAAATTGTAACATTAAAATTCAGTCTGATTAAAACCAGACCTCCAATCTCGCCCCCCCCCCCCCCTTTTTTCTATGTCTGCTGAAGTAACCTCGGATGTGACTGGTGTTGCCAGATCTTCAACGAGCGGTCATAGAAAAAAGAGATTGAGGATCTGGTTTTAGGGACCGGTCAATATTTATTGGGGGATTGGGACCGGTGCATTCCATATTTGTCCTATCTTCTAAAAATACCCCCAAAAAGTTGTCCTATATCACATGTGTAATTAAAAAGTGTGTGTCCTATCTAATAAATAGATTTGTATGATTAAACAACATTTTTACTTCATTTCAAAAATCTCTGGAGTTCTCAGCTGAGGGATTCAAGCTCCTGAGAAACTTTTGTTTATACTTTGTCATGTTAGTTCGGTAATTTGTCTAATGAAGTGACAAATCTCATTATTTCCATCTTATTTTTTTCTTTTTGTTAAATTGTTGTTTAAAGTGCTACATTTTGCATATTTCTAATTACTGTTTTACTGAATTGTTGTCTCATGTACTTACAAGTATTATTCTCTATGAAAGATGAAGATAACGAACAATATTCAATCTCGTAACTTATACAAACAATATAAGATAGAGAGTTGGGCAAACACAGACCCCTGGATATACCAGAGGTGAGATCACGTGCCTAGGAGGAGTAAACATTCCCTGTCAACCGATCACACCCTCCGTGAGGCCTATATATATCTTGATCAGGTAAACGGAGTTATGCGTAGTTAAAATCAGTGTCACTGTGCCAAGAGCCTAACACTCGGAATGAAACACGTCAGTTGTAATGGCAAACCATCAAATTATTAAAGATGTGTTTCGACTTTAGTTTTAATTTTGTGACTTTTAATTACATGTTTTAATATTAGAAATGTTCAAAGGTCCAATATTTTACTGCAAATTTTCTCTAGTATATTCAACTTGGATATGAAATAAAGCATGTGCACACAATTCAGTTTTATTGTTTAAAAGATGGTTGGGTTGAATTAAAAGTTTGAAATACTTTATAATGATTTTTGTTCATTGATACATTTGCAAAAAAATATAGCTGTCCTATCAGTGTTGAAAATAAAAAAGTTGGAGTCCCATCAGTATGTAAGTCAAAATAGATGTGTGTCCTGTTGAATTTTGCACCGGTCCCAACCCCCAATAAATATTGACTGCATTATAGAATTTAAAGAGGTTCGCACCTGAGATTTGGAGTAATGTCAATTTTTGGGGAAGTATATTTTTAATTTCTACATTCCATTTCGTATTTCGTACGAACCCCCCCCCCCCCCCCCCCCCCCTTGAAAACTACTAAGCACTATTAAAGTCGGCATTTTGTTTGAATTGTGACTATTAAAGTCGGGATTTTTTATAAAAATCATGAAAATTCATAGTAAAAAAGGCATGATTCCAAAATTCAAATTAAGTGCCAGGAAATTGCTAGATTGCAGGATTTTGCACCAAATACCCCAGAGCTTCTGGGGGCCTGGAGCGGCCCCCAGACCCCCTGTCGTAGTGGCACCTCGCGGTGCGAGGTGATAGACTCGCGTTGCGAGTCTATGTAACCCCCCCCCCCCCCCCTTGAAAAATCCTGCCTACGGGCCTGTAATAATAGATTACAACATTTGAACTAGTTCCATGTCTCAACTACTTGTATCATAGATTCTAAAACTGAATTTTAAATGCATGTATAGGAGTATAAAAATAGAATTGGATGGAACAGATACTTTAATATCACGCAGATTTAGAACTTTTTGTATATCTTCTCTACAGATCTATAAGATTCTAATGAATCACTTCATATGTGTCGTTATATTCACAGTAACGATATCCCAAGGAACCGTAAACGAATTGTTACGCTATCAATTATTACGTCATAGTAATTGTGACGTAATATAATAGTGTTTGGGAGTGTGTACATCACATTTCCCGTCGAGACATCTACGTATAACTGAGTGAAGTTTGGTGTGTCCATATAAATTGATTATATACTTAGAAGCCTATTTCATTATGGGTAAGTACGATAGCACCTCACCGGATATCGCTAGCGGAGCGGATGTCTAACGGATAACAAAATTGTCAATGCGTTTGTAACGGTCGGTATATATATAAGGAACTTAAGGATGTATCATGTGTATCATACTTCCAATATTTATGTATCATATTCCATTACCACCTGTAGATCTATATGGTGTTTATATCTCTCAACTGATTCGATACGCAAGAGCTTATTCTGGGTATGGTCAGTTTTTAAATCGAGGCAAGCCACTGACAAACAAGTTGATGGTACGGGGGTTTAATTTGCACAGTCTCAATTAAAGTCAGCATTTCGCAAATTCTATGGTCGTTATAACGATCTAGTTCACCAATTCAACCTATCATTGGGCCAAATGCTGTCTGACGTGTTTCATACCGATTAATTGTTCTTGGCACACTGATGTTGACTACGGATATCTCGCGTTTACCTGATCAGGATGTAGCTATAGGGCTCATGGCGGGTGTGACCGGTTGACAGGGGATGCTTACTCCTCCTAGGCACCTGATCCCACTTCTGGTGTGTCCAGGGGTCCTTGTGTGCCCAACTATCTATTATGTATTGCTTACAGGAGCAGGGCTTGAAGCTTACTTTTAAAGTCTCCAGTCCAGCCGGACTGATGGGCTATAATTTCAACCAGTCCGCAGAAAAATTTACCAGTCCAACAGTTTTCCAGATATAATTAAACATATATATTTTGTTAATGTTATTAGAATGAATTGAACTCAATATGCCTCAGACAATATTGTAACACTTAAATAGGGGATTTCTATTTACCAATCCTATTCGTCTGTTATATCTACAGATCGAAGCATGCCAAAGGTGTGTATAAAATTTCATAAGTATATTTTCCAAAATGATGCTTTAGAAAATTAACCAGTCCCATCGGACTGACTGAAACAAATGTTAGTCAGTCCGCCAGACTTTTAACCAGTCACAGACTGACAGGCATATGTTAATTTCAAGCCCTGAGGAGTTATGAGATTGATCACTTTTCGTTATCTTCACCTTTCATCATTCACACCTGATGCCGAGCATTTGACGGGACTTAGGTCTGTTGCTTCCGGGATTTGAACCCCGACCTTCCTCAAGCGGGGTGCATGCTCTCCTCTAGACCATCGTGGCGGTTGGTATAGAATAGAATAGTATTTATTACCAAATCAGGGCCCAAATGGGCATGCATGTAACATATAATTGTTAATACAAGTAAAGACAATACACAATGAAGAGTAATTATTGGCGTTATACACTCTTTGGTGGTATTTCAAGTTTCATATGTAAACAGTAGTACTCAGTTGATACATGTGTGTTATCCTTAATGCAATATATAATATGCCTGATACATCAACAATAGGCAGCAATAGAGTCGGTGCGAAAAAGGATATAAATTAAACAGAAATTCACTTCAGCCTCATGTAGAATAAGCAGATACATATTAATACACGTATAGAGTAAATGTTGAATTGCATGTGTAAATTATATCAAACTGCCATGGACAGCAAGGATAGTATATTAATTGTGTTAATAAGTCCACTAGAACTGCCCAATGCAGAGTATATAACAGCATGCACATTCCAACCGCTACACATTACAAATTGTTGGTAGTGTAGTAACTTTGGTGTTTGGTTGGCCTTCTTCAGGTAAACATATGTAGAGTCTCTTCGGAGCTCTGGGAACGAACATATGGTTTTGTCTGGGGACGACGGGTGATTGTTGTCGGTACTAGCGGATGCTGTTGGTGAAGAGGTTCCAAACATCAAAGAGAACTCACGCAAAGCTTTGGGATGAAACTTCCTTGAGCAGGAGGAAATGTAGTGGTCGATATATATAGGGAACTTATACTGCTTTGCTAGAGAGCTATCTCTCTTGATCACACAAGTTAAGCAATAGCGTGCGTGATCAGCACTTGGCTGGGTGACCGCTACATGTTACACAGTCGTCTCTGTTCCTCTGGGTTTCTTGTCCATTTTTCTTTCAGCCAATTTGTCTGTTATTCAGGTGGTAATATCTGTTAATAGAGCCTTTGGGAATCTCTCCAGATTCAAACAGGATTTCTACCTCTGAATTTTGGGCAGTCTGCTCTTCCCCAGCATTGTCAGTTACAGAAGGAATAGATGGGGGTTTTGTAGCCTTTCCCTGTGTCCTGATTTTACCTTCCCAGCAATGGCAGACCTTCCTTTTGGAGGCATCATGGAAATATGTCAGCGAGGGTAATAAGTCTGAAAAGATATATCCACTTTTAATTTATATTCGTTTCGGTACAAGTCCGTTCGTGTGACATTGAAAGAACGTTTTCTCATGCTTTCCACGTTCGTTTAACCTGGTACTTTCAGTTATTCAGACGGTATTGTCCGTTAATTAACTGTTAATTGTCTGGTATATGTCCAGTAATGGTGCGGTTATTATGCGTTTTATATACTTCGTACACCGATGACAGGAGCCCTGAGCAGTGGTGATTAGTGGCGATAACGACTTTCATCAACGGACAGCGTTATATTACAATTATTTTTATCTGTGCGACATCCATTTATGTTGTCTGGTAAGGTGTGACTGCTCCTTTGACGTGGTGTAATCGACCGACTGTATGTGAGTTGTCATATTCATAATTCAGCTTCATGCCGTACCGCATTTCTAACCATCATACCCTCATATAACTGCACATTTTGTAAGAGGAAAAAATAATCACATACAACAAAATATAAAAAGAGTAATATAAGGAATTTACTACGCATTCATGGATATGCTAATACCACATTTTATTTACATTTAGTGTTACATATTCACTAGACAATAATTTGAGTCGTGTAGTTTCAATCACAATTTTATAGGTGATCAAATACCTTAATCCCTCATTTAGAATTGAGGTTAATATAGAGAGGTCACTAAAGGGATCCTTATATACAAGGTTGCAGGAATGTGGAGAGGGATTTTAAAGGTTGGGGGAGAAAGGATGGTGAGATGGGAAGGATGGGTGATATAAAGGGTACAGAGAGAAGGAAAGACATATAAAAAGGAGGGAAAGGTGGTTCATCTGTCCACCACTCACGTACCCCACCCCCATGAAATGCAATCTTGCACAGAGATGTGGCTTCCTGTTGATAGATGAAACATGGTCATATTGGAGGTCCCTATCAGCAGACATTCTGCTTTGTAGAGTCTTTTTCTGATTTTTTGGTATGCTTGGTTTAAAATACTAGCTCATATTCAGAATTAATATTATTAAATAATGTATTGTATAATTAAGAATGACCCAGCCTAGCTTTGCTACAAGTAGGCAAGTATAATTATGTCAATTTCTTAAAACTTGCGAGAGGTTGGTGGTCTCTTCCCAGGTATTTGGGTTCTCTCTTCCACCAATAAAAACTGGGTGCCACCAGATAACTGAAAAATTGTTGAGTGTGGCGGAAAACAGCAAAACAATCAATTTCATAGATATGTTAGTTTAATTGGTGTTAATTCATTTGCTCATTTAGTTGATCAGGAGTCATGTTATGATTTGAATTTACTGATTTGTTAATACATGATGTCATGATAGAAACTTTCTATTTAAAGCTACACGATAAATTCAAAATTTATACATGGGACAAAGCCTGCAAGAGGTAAGGTAAAGAATGACAAGATTACTTTTTGGTAAATTTGAACTCTTGATTTCTATTGCAGATAAACGGTGGACTCAGTGTGACTGCAAGACAACAATAGAAAATGTCTTGGAACCATTTGAGAAAAAGCTCAAGGAATTGAATTGGAGCGACAACACCCAAAAGGTGAGACATCTTTCATTATCGCCCCACAAAAGGGGTAATGCACATAAGTCCAGTAAATCTGGAGGCATCTTCTATTATTGCCCCTCAAAAGAGGTTACATAATTTAGTCTGTAAAATCTCACGAGATTTACCATGTCCCTCTTTGGATTTTATTTGAAGCAGAAAGGCAAATAGTTTGAAGGTGTACGACTATATTCTCTTTCTATGATTACAAAAGTATTCAATATTAGTTTGCGACCTAAGTTTGTATCCTTTTCTGTTCAAAAAAGGGGTTGAAGACTCAAAAATGGCATAAAATGACCATTTTTGTGAAAAGTATATTCAAGCAAAAGGGGGATGCAATTCCTTTAACACCCCCACCCACCCTCTAGACTGCCACTGAACTAGGATATAAGATCAGGATAGAAAAAAAAATTGAATTTAAAGCATTTACAGGTATAGACATTAACTTTTCCCCTCACTTGCCCTTTGGGCAAGTAAACTCAAAGTTTTACTTGTCCGAATGAAAAACTTAGTTGTCCGAAATATTTTAGACTCTCAACCAGTAATTCTAATTATTTCTCTCTGTCAATTGGTGATACAGTATGGTCTACTAGAATGGGCCTTCGCTATAATCTGAGATTCGGTAAAGAAAACAGCAATATATGGAGTTGGACTTTACTTTCTAATATTTTATATTCATCAAGCTTAACATAATGATTATAATAATCATATTTCCTACTGAAAAAATTATTTGCCCCATCGGGCAAGTGTGTATTGAGTTTCACTTGTCCGAACTGGGTTTTCACTTGCCTCAGGCAATTGGACAACCAATTATGTAGATCCCTGATTTATAGAGTATGAGGGTTGTCCCAATATTCCGTTGACAAGGGGCGTTTTTCAATCACATTGTATCTAACGTCATTGAGAAATTAAACTTTTACAACATGAAGAGCAAACAGTTTTCAATAAAAAGATGTAAAAAGTTTCAATATTATTTGACATTGAATAGGAAAAATTCAGGTTTTTCATTAAAGGGAAGCATAAAGCAGTACAGTGTAAATATAACGATTTAAAATAATTGAAACGAAATTACAATCGCTGAATAAAACATTGTTCATTTTATTTCTGCTAACATATTTTTATACAGGAATTTTGTTTAGATTTTCATTTATATACCTGGAAAATTTTATCATTATGATGGAATATTTAAATGAATTATGATATATCGTGTGACAGTTAGGTCAGGTGCAAGTATCCAGTGAAATGGCGTTGTCAGCGTCAAACGTGGCGCTCCAAGAAGTCATAAAATTTTGCACGGAACTCGGCTTGACACCAAAAGAGACTCACAAGAAGTTTGAATATTAAACAGAATCGCACAGGAATGTTTCTCATTCCCTGGTGTTCAAATGACACCGATTATTTTCTGAAGGATATGAGGACAGCACGTCAGGAAAGAGAGACTGGCTGAAGGAAATTGATGAAAAAATGGTAAAATTACTGGATAACGCTATTCGGGAAGACAGATGTCTGACTGCACGAGAGATCAAAGAAATTTTGGGAATCATGAAATCGTCTGTTCACTGCATTCTATCGGATAATTCATGAATGCATAGGGTAGACTGATCCATGGAGTTTATGGTCGTAGCAGTGAGAATATTTTATCATGCTAAAACCTACCAATTTAGGGTAATTTCTGAAAGACCTGTGACTTTCACCTCTAATTCCCGGGCACTCGGCAAAGGAACAGTCACTATACCTATCATAAAAGTCTCTTGTTTGATGCAGTGCTTAAATAAAGAATCCCAGTTGTGGAGTGTCGTAACTACACCTGTCGTAGAAGTCATGGATTTGATGCTGAAATAGAGAATTTCAGTTTTGGAGTGTCCTAACCACAGGGCTACTGGGACTGATGATTCATGAGAGTAATTACGCTTTTTTTCTGTAGGTTCAAATCAAAATCTTCAAGAGGTACTCATGGAGATTGAAGCAGATTATCAACATTCTGCTATACCAACTTGAAGAGGTATAGTACACCAGATATTTATTTGGTAAAATTTGTGGTCAGTATGTACTTCAGATACTTGTACAAAATTCATGATCACTACGCGCTACAAAAATAGACATACAATTAATTATTACACTTAACATGTCATTACAACTACTACAATATGTCTGTCACACTTAACTTGTCATCACAACTCCTCCTACAATGTGTCTGTCACACTGACCTTGTCATTATAACTCCTCCTACAATGTGTCTGTCACACTGACCTTGTCATCACAACTCCTCCTACAATGTGTCTGTCATACTTAACATGTCATCACAACTCCTCCTACAATGTGTCTGTCACACTTACCTTGTCATCACAACTCCTCCTACAATGTGTCTGTCACACTTACCTTGTCATCACAACTCCTCCTACCATGTGTCTGTCACACTTACCTTGTCATCAACAACTCCTCCTACAATGTGTCTGTCATACTGACCTTGTCGTCACAACTCCTCCTACAATGTGTCTGTCACACTGACCTTGTCATTACAACTTCTCATACAATGTGTCTGTCATGCTGAGATATAAACACTAAGATGACTAGTGTAAGTTGAGATATAGATACTAAGATGACCAGTGTAGTCTGAGATATATACACTAAGATGATTTGTATAAGCTGAGATATAAACACTAAGATGAATAGTGTAAGCTGAGATATAGATACTAAGATGACCAGTGTAGTCTGAGATATAAACACTAAGATGACTTGTGTAAGCTAAGATATAGACACTAAGATGACCAGTGTAGTCTGAGATATAAACACTAAGATTAATAGTGTAGTCTGAGATATAAACACTAAGATGAATAGTGTAAGCTGAGATATAAACACTAAGATGACCAGTGTAGTCTGAGATATAGACACTAAGATGACTAGTGTAAGCTGAGATATAAATACTAAGATGACTTGTATAAGCTGAGATATAGACACTAAGATGACTTGTATAAGCTGAGATATAGACACTAAGATGACTAGTGTAAGCTGAGATATAGACACTAAGATGACTAGTGTAAGCTGAGATATAGACACTAAGCTAACTTGTATCAGCTGAGATATAAACACTAAGATGACTTGTATAAACTGAGATATAAACACTAAGATGACCAGTGTAGTCTGAGATATAAACACTAAGATGACTTGTGTAAGCTGAGATATAGACACTAAGGTGACTAGTGTAAACTGAGATATAAACACTAAGATGACCAGTGTAGTCTGAGATATAAACACTAAGATGACTTGTATAAGCTGAGATATAGACACTAAGATAACTTGTATCAGCTGAGATATAAACACTAAGATGACTTGTATAAGCTGAGATATAAACACTAAGATGACTAGTGTAGTCTGAGATATAGACACTAAGATGACTAGTGTGGTCTGAGATATAAACACTAAGATGAATAGTGTAAGCTGAGATATAAACACTAAGATGACTTGTATAAGCTGAGATATAAACACTAAGATGACTAGTGTAGTCTGAGATATAGACACTAAGATGACCAGTGTAGTCTGAGATATAAACACTAAGATGACTTGTGTAAGCTGAGATATAGACACTAAGGTGACTAGTGTAAATTGAGATATAAACACTAAGATGACCAGTGTAGTCTGAGATATAGACACTAAGATGACTTGTATAAGCTGAGATATAGACACTAAGATGACTAGTGTAAGCTGAGATATAAACACTAAGATGACTAGTGTAGTCTGAGATATAGACACTAAGATGACTTGTATCAGCTGAGATATAGACACTAAGATGACTTGTATAAACTGAGATATAAACACTAAGATGACTAGTGCAAGCTGAGATATAAACACTAAGATGACTAATCCTCACTCAAGCAGAAGCTGATATTTTTAAGATGGCTTGTCCTCACTTGTACATATAATTTATTTCATCGAAATGATGATATCATCCTGCACTTATCACTTATAAGTAATCTGATTTATTTTGTAGCTCGGTTTCAAAGAGGACGAGTTCAGAAGGTTGAATGACAAGGTTAAACAGCTACAACAGAAAAATTGTGACCTTAACACACAGATTAAAGCAGATGCTCAAAAAGTATGCACCTGGAATTTATTTGAAATGATTTATAATCAAAACATTGAAAGATAACTAGCAAAGCAATACTATTTATATTTCATTTAGATAGCTGATGATGGCAGTAAAATAAGGAAACTTCAGCATGATCAGGAAGTCTCCCTCCATGAGGTGCGATATTACTTAATTATCATTATTCTTAATCAAATTGATAAATTGTCCCAAGAAAAGTTACAGTAAAACAGACAGTAACGTGCTAGGAACAATCTCAATTCATTATAACCGTAATTTTTTATATTCAATAAGTTCATAATATGTATTAAAACTACACAGAGTGAACAAGAGGTACTGTGAGCAATGCTCACTAAGAATACCCCAGGTTACGCCAATCTCCCAAAGGGTGTTGTTAATAGGTATAAATTACCTCTTTCCTGAGTGTAAAACAGAAAGGGCATGACAAAACTGCAGGTTGTCTCTTTTTTATGGAGAAATGGATAAGAAATAAAATCAAATGTGCGTTTTATTATGATCTTGGCTTTGAAGGGGGACCTTTGTTGAAGAATACTTGACCTTTTGACCCCAAATTTGATAGGGAACATCTTTGTCCCATGGGTAGTCCATATGTATGAAATGTTGACTGTAGGTGGAAAGGATAATGCTTTAGAGCCTGGAAACCATATTGCTACTTCGATGTCCAATGTGCTTGACCTTTTGACCCCAAATTCGATCCATCTTCGTCCCATGGGTAGTCCCTATGTATGATATGGTGACTGTAGGTGGAAAGGATAACGTGATAGAGCCAGGAAACCATATTGCTACTTTGATGTCCAGTGCACTTGACCTTTTGACCCCAAGTTCGATAGGGAACATCTTCGTCCCATGGGTAGTCTATTGTATGATATGGTGACTGTAGGTGGAAAGCATAATGCTTCGGAGCCCGGAAACTATTGCGTATACAGACAGATGGACAACCAATTCCAGTATACCCCCACAACTTTGTTGCGGGGGTGGATCTATAAAAATCTCCTCGCTGTATGCTCTGTGTTTTACTGTATATGTTGGTAACTGTAGAAGGCAATTCATAAACTAAGTTGTTGTCCGAGACTGAGGGGATACAAACACAGAAGTTGCAAATCATTACTTAAGTGCAAGCTGAAATATATACTACATGTACTAGATTGCCGACACTCAGTGTAAACTGAGAAATAGACACTTGGATTGCTAATATTCACTCATTTGTGCTGAGATATAAAACTAACTCTAATAGGTTATTAATACTCACGGAAGTGTAAATTGAGATATATATTCTTAGATTACTAATCCTCACTCAAGCTGGAGCTGAGATGTATACTCTAGATTGCTAATACGCAAGTGTGAACTGAGATATATACTCTTGGATTACTGATAATCACTCAAGTGTAAGCTGAGATACATACATGTACTCATAAATGACTAATACTCACTGAAGTGTAAGCTGAGATATATATGTAATAGTGTGGGTTGTATAGGTATATAAAGTAAACAACACAACACCAATGGTAGGGTTCTATCAGAGTTTGTATTCTTTTCTAATTAACTCTGAAATATATAACAAGAATATCACATATAATATATATCATGAATTAAAACATATAGTATAAAAATATCAACAAAGAAAACTCATTTGCTCAGCACAGTTTACAACCAAGAGTTATTCCCCTTAATAGTGCTTATAAAGATATATTTGACTATTGATTACTATATGGTATAAATAATAAATAGATTTATCTTACTTGACTATTGCACTTAAGTAATCATAGACTAAATAATCAACTTGATAAGAATATTCAGAACTTATCATAATGCAAAGAATATATAAAAAAAAATGCAATGTCATACCTATGTGTGACACAGAGCCAAATTTCTGGTCAGGTCCAGAATATTCTATATGCTGGTAATAAATCTATATAGAAATAATGAAATATCAAATACTTGTGTGAAACTAATGTTACATTACTTATTCACACAAGGAAATCATAAAAAGTAAAAATAGCTGAATATACTACTCGAACACTCTGACATTCACACATAACATATTTAAACTACTACATTTGATTCAATCATGATTTATAGTTTTAATATACATTCATACTGATATACATTTTACTCTTTAGTTGTAATTGATAACTCAAAGATAATGTAGAAATGCATATGATCACTCTTACTCAATAAACCATCATAGAAAATTAATGCATAAAATCTAACTATTCAGCAAATGTATTAATTCAAAGTAAGCACATGTACTTTGAATTATATGTGATCATAAAAACTCAAAAGAAAGTCATATTTACTTACAGTCGAATTGTACTAGGAAAATCTTCTAGAAAACACTTCTATACTCTTAGAAGACAATTCAAAATGTGAACAATAGTAAAGAGAGGGAACTTAGACAACCAATGAAATTGGAGAGTTCTATATTCTATAAATATTTACATGGTGCTATTACTGACCATTATGATCTCATAATCTATAAATAACTTTTGAGATATTTGCATATACTATTAAGTTGTACATAAAATAAATTAAAAGTAAAGACAACTTTTGTCATGTACTAATCTTCATAATCTAAATAATGAAATAATATATTTACTTTAGAAAAATATCACCCTGTCACATATACTCATAGATGACTAATATTCACTCAAGTGTAAGCTGAGATATATACATGTACTCATAGATGACTAATACTCACTGAAGTGTAAGCTGAGATATATACTCATAGATGACTAATGCTCACTCCATTGTAAGTCGAGATATATACTCATAGTTGACTAATGCTCACTCAAGTGTAAGCCGAGATATATACTTATAGATGACTAATGCTCACTCCTTTGTAAGCCGAGATATATACTTATAGATGACTAATGCTCACTCCATTGTAAGTAGAGATATATACTTATAGATGACTAATGCTCACTCAAGCGTAGACTGAGATATATAGTCATAGATGATTAATAATCACTCATGTGTAAGCTAAGATATATACTCATAGATGACTAATACTCACTCAAGTGTAAGCTGAGATATATATTCATAGACGAGTAATGCTCACTCCATTGTAAGCCAAGATATATACTCATAGATGTCTAATGCTCATTCAAGTGTAAGCTGAGATATATAGTCATAGATGAGTAATGCTCACTCAAGTGTAAGCTGAGATATATCATAAATAGTTAATACTCTCTCAAGTGTAACATCCTGATTGCTAATCCTTACTTGTACATATAATTCATTTCATTGAAATGATATCATCCTGCAATTATCACTTATAAGTAATCTGAATTATATTTTAGCTCGGTATCAAAGAGGATGAGGTCAGAAGGTTGAATGACAAGGTTAAACAGCTACAACAGAAAAATTGTGACCTTAACACACAGACTGAAACAGATGCTCAGAAAGTATGCACCTGGAATTTATTTGAAATGATTAATATTCAAAGCATCGAAAGATTACTAGCAAAGCAATATTATTTATATTTCATTTAGATTGCTTATGATGGCAGTAAAATAAAGAAACTTCAGTATGATCAGGAAGTCTCCCTCCATGAGGTATGAAATTACTCGTTATTATTTTTAATCAAATTGATACATTGTCCCAAGAAAAGTTACAGTAAAATATATACTACTTGATTGCCTATACTCAAGTATGAACTGAGAAATAGACGCTTGGATTGCTAATATTCACTCATTTGTGCTGAGATATAAATCTAACTCTCACAGATTACTATTACTATTAGTGTAAATTGAGACATATATTCTTAGATTACTAATCCTCACTCAAGCTAGAGCTGAGATGTATACTCTAGATTGCTAATACGCAAGTGTTAAGTGAGATATAGACTCTTGGATTGCTAATACTCACTGAAGTGTAAGCTGAGATATATACATGTACTCATAGATGACTGATACTCACTCAAGTGTAAGCTGAGATATATACATGTACTCATAGATGACTGATACTCAAGTGTAAGCTGAGATATATACATGTACTCATAGATGACTAATACTCACTGAAGTGTAAGCTGAGATATATACTTATAGATGACTAATACTCACTCAAGTGTAAGCTGAGATATATACATGTACTCTTAGATGACTGATACTCACTCAAGTGTAAGCTGAAATATATACATGTACTCATAGATGACTAATGCTCACTCAAGTGTAAGCTGAGATATATACTCATAGATGACTAATGCTCACTCAAGTGTATGCTGAGATATATACTCATAGATGAATAATACTCAAGTGTAAGCTGAGATATATAGTCATAGTTGACTAATATTCACTCAAGTGTAAGCTGAGATATATACATGTACTCTTAGATGACTGATACTCACTCAAGTGTAAGCTGAGATATAAATAGATTACTAATGCTTACTCAGGCTGGAGCTGAGATGTATACTCTAGATTGCTAATACGCAAGTGTGAACTGAGATATAGACTCTTGGATTACAGATACTCACTCCATTTTAAGCCGAGATGTATACTCACAGATTATTAATACTCACTCCATTGTAAGCCGAGATATATACCCTTAGATTACTAATACTCACTCTATTGTAAGCTGAGATATATACCCTTAGATTGCTATACATGTACTCTCTCAAGTGTAACATCCTGATTGCTAATCCTTACTTGTATATATAATTCATTTCATTGAAATGATGATATCCTGCACTTATCACTTATAAGTAATCTGATTTATTTTGTAGCTCAGTATCAAAGAGGATGAGGTCAGAAGGTTGAATGACAAGGTTAAACAGCTACAACAGAAAAATTGTGACCTTAACACACAGATTGAAATAGATGCTCAAAAAGTAT
Organism: Ostrea edulis; assembly: GCF_947568905.1. Classification (NCBI taxonomy): domain Eukaryota; kingdom Metazoa; phylum Mollusca; class Bivalvia; order Ostreida; family Ostreidae; genus Ostrea; species Ostrea edulis. Next base: position 36,886,271 of record NC_079164.1, read on the forward strand.
GCACCTGGAATTCATTTGAAATGATTTATAATTAAAGCATTGAAAGATTACTAGCAAAGCAATACCATTTATATTTCATTTAGATAGCTGATGATGGCAGTAAAATAAAGAAACTTCAGCATGATCAGGAAGTCTCCCTCCATGAGGTACGAAATAACTCATTATTCTTTTTTTATTATTATTGTTTATTTTGATATTCACATAAGATTGCATTTTTGTTCTTTTTGTATAGCAAATCAAATTAAGAATAAAATTAGAATAATTTGGAAAAATTATTGGTTTTAATGAATTTGGAAAATCTTAAAAGAAATAAGGGTTTAGAATTGTTCCCTTTGTTTACTGCAGCTAAATCATTCATAGGTTGTATTTAATTTTTTTCACAAGGATGCATGTACTTTATGGGAAATATTGAAAGTTATAGTCCTGTAGGGACCAATCTATACACATGTTTATTTCCAGACATGAAGCAATATACAGTATTGACTTGCTAAATATACTACATCCTTGATATTGCAGAATTTTTGTAATTTAAAAGAAAAGTATTGTACTTTAATGTTTCAAAATATGCGATTGTTTAAAAAAGTCTCCTGTTGTATAAAAGGAAGTGAATCTAACGGTGTGACGGTCCTTCATTAAAAAGGTATTAATGTGTATATTAGTTATATGTACATGTTAACCAAGACTTCACTTTATAGCTCACCTGAGCTGAAAACTGAAGTGAGCTTTTCTGATCGCCAGTTGTCCGTCGTCTGTCCATCTGTCTGTAAACTTTTTACATTTTTGACTTCTCCAGAACCACTGGGCCAATTTGAACCAAACTTAGCAAATAGAATCCTTGGATGAAGGGCTTTCAAGTTTGTTCAAATGAAGGGCCATGCCCCTGTCAAAGGGGAGATAATAAAAAAAATGCAAAAATAGGGTGGGGGTCATTTAAAAATCTTCCTCTCAAGAACCACAAGGCCAGGAAAGTACAAATTTACATGAAAGCTTCCTGACATGGTGCAGCTTTAAGTTTGTTAAAATCATGACCCCCGGGGGCAGTATGGGGCCACAATAGGGGATCAAAGTTTTATATACAAATATGTATCAAAGATCTTTAAAAATATTCTTCTCAAGAACCACTGGGTCAGAAAGATTTACATTTACATGAAAGCTTCCTGACATAGTGCAGATTCAAGTTTGTTAAAATCATGCCCCTTGGGGGGAAGGGTGGGACCACAATAGGGGTTCAAAGTTTTACATACAAGTATATAGAGAAAATCTTCTCAAGAATCATTGGGCCAGAAAAGTTTACATTTACATGAAAGCTTCCTGGCATCGTCCAGTTTGTAAGAAACATAGCCCCCAGGGGTAGGTTGGGACCACAATAGGGATCAGTTTTACATGTGAATATATAGAGAAAATCTCTGAATATTGGCCAAGGTGACTCAGGTGTGCGATGTGGCCCACAGGCCACCTGTAATAAAAAACCGCTCAAAATACAGGAAGGTCTTAGCTCAGCACAGTGCTTGTTTACAACTCGGTTTGTAATCATGCTCCTGAAGAAATTTATGGGAAGCATATAGTTGCTGTTGTGTCTATCCATCAGTCTGACTAAGCTCATATCTCCTGAATCTTTCATCAGAAACTGATCACAAATATTTCTTGGGACAGGGACTTTTGGGTCAAGGTTATTTTTGAAAAGGTCAAGGTCAATCAGGACATAAACCTTATATAATGAAGTCCCTTATTTCAACAGTTTTTGAAGAGGTATTGATCATATATCAAACAAATAAGTAATAGGGAAATGGCTTTCTGTGACAGGTCACTTAATGTCATTTTGTAAAGGTCATTGACACTCAACATATACCTTATATATGAAAAAACTTCATTTCAACAATATTTAAACAGTTATTGTTCATTGTGCAAGTCATTCATCAGATGAAGTAGTTCATTGGTTAGATGTAGTTTGGGGAGCATCCCATTTCTTTACTGATATTTTTGTTTTTCAGTGTCACTGATAGAAGATATATACATTCAGCAAAGTCTATTTATCAAATTACCAACTCATATTTCCACACATGGGTAGAATTACACCCCTTGCATGTCTGTAGTGTTTCATTAGCAGAAGAATAGTCTTTGGTGTCTGTAGAATATCACCCATTATCCGAAGAATAACAACTCTAATGTACCCAGGCCTGTCACTCAGGCAAACTTACATCCCCATGTTTCTGTTCTGTATAATGTTACATCCCCCCGTTATACAAATATTACTCCATGTTTCTGTTCTGTAATGTTACCCGCCGACCCCCTACCCCCAGTAATACAAATATTACTTTATGTTTCTGTTCTGTTATACCCCCCAGTAATACAAATACTACCCCATGTTTCTATTCTGTTAACACCCCCCCCCCCCCAGTAATACAAATATTATCCCATGTTTCTATTGTTAACCCCCCCCCCCCCCCCCAGTAATACAAATATTACCCCATGTTTCTGTTCTATTTTTTATAACCTCCCCCCAGTAATACAAATATTACCCCATGTTTCTGTCCCATGTTTCTATTCTGTTATAACACCCCACCCTAGTTATACAAATATTACCCCATGTTCTGTAATACCCCTCGCCCCAGTAAAACAAATATTACCCCATGTTTCTTTTCTGTTATAACACCCCCTCCCCTATTATACAAATATTACCCCATGTTCTGTTATACCCCTTGCCCCAGTAAAACAAATATTACCCCATGTTTCTGTTCTGTTATACCCCCCAGTAATACAAATTTTACCCTTGTTTCTGTTCTGTTATACCCCCAGTAATACAATTAAAGTAGGCATTTATCTATGACAGGTACTTATCATTTCTAGTATTAAAATATCATATTTATGTACATTAGATAGGATTAATATGATTTATTATATATTGTGATCATCAGATGACCACCAGAGATCAGGTCATACTGAAGCTACGGACTGACCTAGTTACGATGCAAGAGAAAGATGCAAGATGTTTGAAAGAGGTATTTTTAAGAATCAAGATTTCTTTCACCATTGCTAATGCCTGAAATTTGTTGGTATCATACTTTGTTATATTGCTTCATTGATAGCTAAAGATCAGAGAAGATGAAGTCAAAAGGTTAAATAACAAGGTTGCACAGTTACAACAAGAAATTCTTGATCTTAACAGACAGATTCAAAGGGATTCAGAAAAGGTATAAGTCTTAAAGTCAGTTTTTTTGTACATAACGGGTAGTATGAATTTTGATATCTCTTTTGACCGACATTTAACATTGGGAAAATACATTACTAAAAAACATTGATCAGCTGTGTATGTACAGTAACTTTGATTTTCTAACAGAAATGATTTTCAAAATAAGCATTTTATAATATTATTTATATGGAAATTAATTCAAATTATTTTGTTTTGATTGCTGATGATGGGTGTACATTTCAGAAGCTGCAGCATGATCAGGAAGCCGCCCTTCAAAAGGTATCTACATATGTTTCTAAACTGATTTCTGTATATCAAAATAAAGACCTAGAATTAGAATAATTTGACTAAAATGAAACTAACGGTGATTTTAATTTGTTTTTTCTCTTACATTAGCAATAGCAATTGCGGCTGTCAATTGCAAAAACAATGTAATTTGAATCGCTGAGTAATTATTTTGGAAAGATTTAGAAAAGTACGCAAACACGCAGCATCGTTTTTCAAAGTGTATAGGGACAGTCAGAGGAGAAATTGTCTTTTACAATTGTTGACAAGCAAAAAAGGAACCTAAAATGTCTCTTTTGTCCAAACTTCGTACTCCTAAATTGGAGGGAGGGGGCTCCGTTCATTCTTCAATTGATCAGTTCATTCATTATTACATCTTTACCATTCATTACTACCACCAAAAGAGTGGGGTGGGGGCCAATGCGCCAATTAATCTTATTTCACATGTGAAAATAATTATAGTTTGCATGTGAAAATAATAGAAATTGAACGTTGTCAAAAAAATGGAGGGTCAGCCCCTTGGTTCTACGTATTTAACAGTACAATCGAAAAACAATAATTTAATGCTCTTAATTGTGTGTATATATATATATATATATCACATACATATTACTAAGCATTGGGAGGGATTGCATCCCTTTTATTTTGAGAGAGAGATAGAGAAAGAGAGAGGAATTGAATAACTGGTGACAGCCATATAAATGATTTACTTTGAGTCTCGGTCGCCATATAAATTAAGTGACGGCCGCCACTTAATTTATCTGGCGGCCGCCAGTTAATTTATATGGTGGCCGCCAGTTAAATTAACTGGTGGCCGCCATATAATTAACTGGCGGCCACCACATAAATTAACTGGCGGCCGCCATATAATTAACTGGCGGCTGCCAGATAAATGAAGTGGCGGCCGCCAGTTAATTTATATGGCGGCTGCCAGATAATAAGTGGCGGCTGCCAGTTAATAAGTGGCGGCCGCCAGATAATAAGTGGCGGCCGCCAGTTAAATTAAGTGGCGGCCGCCACATGAATTAAGTGGCAGCCGCCAGTTAAATAAATATTAATTCTATACCCTGGCACCTATCGGCTTCCGTACAAATATTACCTTAAAAATGGAGATTCTATGTCGCGGCAGGTGTTGGCACGATAAAGAACCCTCAATGCTATGGCCCTGAGTACTAAGCATAGATCCAAATTTGTGGCACTTCACTTACAGCTGGTGATGTCTCAATATGAGTGAAAAATTCTCAACGGGACATTAAAAAATCAATCAACGATTTGTAAAGATATTGAAAGCAAACACATTTGAAATGTAAATATTGGGGTAGGTCAAGAAATATTGGTGCTAAAGGATGTCTTGGTTATAAAAACCAATTTATTATATTTGATGGAGTAAAAACCAATTTTCCTGCTGTTGAATGTTGCTGAATAACATTTTAGTTTATCTTTCATTGATTAGGTAAATAAAGACATTCACTTATTAAAAATGATCAGAAGAAGAGAGGAGTCCATTGAACAGCTGCAGGAGGACCTTGAGGAATCCAAAGCTCAGCACAGTGCTTGTTACAACGAGGTTTGCAGAGTTTTTTTTAAAAACATTAAAGGTTTCATTGATAGATAGTTCTTTTAAGGAGTCAGAATATTGTTTGTGATTATAGCTTTTGGAGAGTTTGACACAGAATGACATTCAGTGTGTGAAGAACGAAAAAAACTCACAAGAAATCACCCAGCTCCAGGATCAGCTTCATCAGATCAAACAGGAACTCGCCATTTCTCAGGAAAAACACAGAACCTGCCAAAATGAGGTCAGACTATAACCTGAGGGTTAATTATAATCTGATGATGACTTAGTTCGTCTTATATTTATCAATATTAAACAGAAATTTTTGATTTTGGTAATATATTCTATATTTTTGGTATATTTTATTTTATCATGCGCCAGTCTTTAGGCGAGACATATTATGGTACAGTGATGTATGTATAAGTTCATTTATCGATTCAGTATTTCTGTTTCTATTTTCGTTTTTGTGTCAAAGATCAAGCTGAAACTTTCTGTGTAGTTTCTTTGAGGATCACTGTTGATCATATTGCAATTTTGATCCATGATTATTTCAACCTCCCTAGCAGAAGTTTTTCCATTATTTGTAATTTAGGTACATTATGTCTAATTCCACCCACAGTTTTCAAGTAATTACCTAAGACTTATTTTACAGAGTGTTTTTATGGGTAGTTGAAGATGTGCATGTGGCAATTCAATTTTTTAAAAAGAAAATTACAGGCTGTTGAACGTAATCAGTTTTGAGGAAATATTACATGAAGAGTATGTGATTTTATCATACTGTTTTTGAGAAAATATAGGTGGTTGAACTTGTTCACTTTTAAGGAAATATTATAAAGCGAGTCATTATGACAACCGACTGCTATGATATATGATTCAAATTTTTTATGTATGAAAAATAATCACAATTTATGCATCAATCTCCAGACATTTACAATAGTTGAACCAATGATTCGTGACACCCCCCCCCCCCTCCCATTTTTTTTTTATGGCAGAACTCCTTTTCTTGTTATATGTAACAAAGAATTTTCATACAGTTATGACAGCACCTTTTTTTCTCCGTTTGCTCCCCACCCCAAAACTTTGAAAAACGAAGCAGTGCCTAGACTCACTTATATTTGATAGTAATTGTACGTGTACTTGTTTCATAAAAAGTTGATCAAGTTAATGGAGAAAACATGGTCTCATTGAACAAACTAAATACTAAAACCTCACTAGAATTGGAGATGTAATAATGTTTCCGATAATCTATATTTCCTAGGGAAGTTAATTTCTTTGATGATTGAAAAAATTACAGGTTGTTGAACTTTGACAATTTTGGGGAAATATTTTACTTGCAGAGCTCATGGTTTGTCTATTTACCTCCTATCATTGTTTATAAGCTAGAACCTTCTATTTATACAATGCAAAAGGAAGTACATGTATGGCACAGATTGATGAGGCTGATACGCCTGTACTCCCTTCAATAAAGTTCTACAACTCATGTCTTAAGATAAACACCCTACATTAGCTTGTGATGGGTGGATTATGTCCCAATTCTGGTATTCTTGTTCTGTTAGTGTTTGGGTTTTTTGGAAAGCCAGTTTAGAGTTATATTAGAATATTTCGACTTAAAATTGTGGATGATTTCATGTTTATAATTTGATAAGAGATATCTTTATTATAAAAGTAATGCACTCTGAAGTCAGAGTTATGAGTATTAAGAGAGCAGCTAGGCTTTTGAATGGATTTAAGTGTGTTATTAATAAGGCCGGTCTATCATGTAAGAAACTTGAATCTTTATTATTTACTATATACAAATGCTGAAATATTTATTGTGTTAAATACATGTACTATCTTCTGTTGAGGTTTGTTAAGACTGCAATAAGTTCTATTTCTAAAACAGGTCAGAAGAAGAGAAGACTCCATTGAACAGCTACAGGAGGACCTTGAGGAATCCAAAGCTCAGCACAGTGCTTGTTACAATGAGGTTTGCAGAGGTTTTTTAAAAAAACAATTAAAGGTTTCATTGATTGATATACAGTTCTTGTAAGAAGTCAGAATATTGTTTGTGATTACAGCTTTTGAAGACACAGAATGACATTCAGTGTCTGAAGAATGACAACTCCCACATGAATCAGACCACCCAGGCCAATTCACAAGAAATCAACCAGCTCCGGGATCAGCTTCATCTGATCAAACAGGAACTCGCCATTTCTCAGGAAAAACACAGAACCTGCGAAAATGAGGTCAGACTATAACCTGAAGGTTATGATAAGGGAATCAACGAGTAGTTGAGTACTCAACTATCGCTCAGTCATACCGATCATCGACTAAATATTTCATAATCATAAAGTCGTTAAAAATAGCATTTTTAGTAATTAATGTTCATAAATTCTCTGTGAGTATAAAAAAATCATATAAAGGTAAAGTAAAACCGGTTTTGATTCGTTCATATTCAAATAAATCATTTGAGTTTGTAAACATGACTCCGAAATCCACTGTTTAGACATGCTTAAAAACCTAGATCTTGTGATGAAAATACTGTGAAATGTTACGTTGTACAAAGAACTGCATTTGCATGCTGTAGAGGAACAATAAACATGTACATTGTAAGTTGTGTATGTACCTTGGGAAAATCTTATAAATATGTTTGCTTGTTTCTTTTTATGCCTAAATGCATTTTAGTTGTTGCTTGTACAACATTTCATTATCAAAATAAATATTATCGTTTATCTACTTCTTATTATGGGTTTAGATTAATTATGGGTCTAGTGTATGCATGCCCTCGTGTAAACTTACACTCTAAAATGACTAAAAGTTGTGTTAATTTACTTTGAAAAAATCCATGGTGCACCCCTAGATTTTCTCAGAAAAAAGCATGCCCAATGTTTATTTCATATAAATAATATAATGAAATGAAATAAAATTCATAAACACAAATAATAATTTAAAGAATTTCTGCTGTATATGCATGTTGATATACTTTTCATGCAAGCTTACTTGAATACAAATAAACCCAAGCGTAACAATAATTTTTTATTTTAATCAAAATGCATATTGCCCTTAGTTTAAAGTGCATCACTCTACCAGAAAATTTGACCATTAATATACTTTAGAGTAATTACTAACTAACCCATCACTAAGGGCTGAAATCAAAATTTAATTCTTTTCGGAGTAATATAATTATTCAGAAATTAAATAATACCCTGTTAATAATGTATCACATTGTTCTAGCTATGTGCAATTTATTCAATGTCTTTAATTCAAATGAACAAATTTCTAAACGGCTACAGATAAACAGTCATTATCGGCAGCCTTTCATCCCATGAACTGGGCTATCCATGTGCACTGATGTGTGACTCATGACTTGGGTAGACTTGTACCCTGATAGTCCTTTTTTTATTTTTAACTGAGTACTTGACTATCGCTCGACTATTAGCTTTCCAAGTAAAATTGACATCCCTATAGTTATAATCTTAGACTTAGTTTGTCATATGTGTATCAACATTAAAAAGAAGTTTTTGTTTTTGGTAATATTCAGTATTTTTGGTACAGTATAATCTGTTTAAACCACCTGTGTGTAGTTCTAACAAAATTGGCTGGAGTGCAGAATATTGACAAGTGTAGAGTTGCTTCCCCTGTATGTACTTGCTTTCTATGTATACGGGTGTAATGATTGAAAACATTTTATTATATTACAAAATCATTCAAAATATAAATATATAGGAACGTATCAATGTTGTATTTTCAAATACATTCTGATTTAAACAGATATCCACATATTCGGTCACAAGTACAAAATCAATTTTTTGAAATAATTAAGACTCCAGTGTTGTTTGTTTAATTTATTTTGTTTTCAGTTGTAGATTTCAATTCTTGTATTGGGATTAGGTAGCTATCATTGTTTCTTTTGAAAACGTTTCAATTTTTATTAAGCAGTTTAAAATCTCAGAATTATATGCGCAGTTTTCTGTTGGTAAATAGTCGATTTTGTCTACATCATCGTCGTCCTCAGGTGCTATGTTCGTCAAGTTTGTATTCGTCTAGAATTTGTCTTTCCCAGCTTTCATCGTAAATGTATTTAATGGAAATATCACTTTCAACAGTCTCAATTTGTGAAACAGAAACTTATGTAATGCTAAATGATCGACCGGACATGGCGAGTGAGCTAATTATATATCATCATTGTCTGACTCATCGGAGAGGTCCGAGAAAGTCCACGAGGGGAAACCCTGCTTTTGAAAAACAACTGGATTGTTGACAATTTTGTTTTATTCCAAGAATGTATCAAAGTCAACGATTAATTGAACTTTGTCTTTAGTAACATCACTTCTGATCAGAGTTGTTGATTTGGGGGAGGCCCATGCGCCATTAAATCGTGCGTAGTGCTGTTGTAATTGAAAAGTGCGTCCTCATTGTTTACATACAAACTGGCCCAGTTTGTTGACTCCTTAATTCACCTCTGCTCCTTTCTTCTTCTTCTTCTGTGGTCCAGCTATGACCACAAAAGGTTCTCTGGATCCTATAAGCAAGACATTTTAATCTTCTACTTCGTCTTCTACCTGTTCTGTTGTATAATTTTTTAAAAAGATTTATTATGATCACAGTATTTGTTATTGTTGTTTTGGTTGGTAGTGGTTTTGTTACTATTGAAAAAATTATATTTGTTGTTGGTGGTGGTGTCATTTAAACCAGCCCTAAAAACATCAATAAAATATTAGTGAGCGACGATTTAGGGCGGGCGACGATTTTGGGTGTACAATAGTACATCCCAAATTGTCGCCCCTATTGATAATGCAGTCTTGTCCCAAATCGTCGCCAGGGAGACACTTTGGGATGCCGGGCGACGATTTGGGGGAGACGATTTGGGGTGTAACAAGGCTCCCCTTGAAACACCTTTTGTGAATACCGTGTCCGATCGACCGAATACTGAGAGGTTGGGGCTGGTTTATATATGATAATTATAGTTAATTATTTATTAATTTACTATATGCAAATGCTGAAATATTTATTGTGTTAAAGACTAGAATTGTGTTGAGGTTTGTTAAGACTACTATTTCTAAAACAGGTCAGAAGAAGGGATGAGTACATTGAACAGCTGCAGGAGGACCTTGAGGAATCCAAAGCTCAGTACAGTTCTTGTTACAATGAGGTTCGCAGAGGTTTTTTTTAACAATTAAAGATTTTATTGATTGATACATGTAGTTCTCGTAAGGAGTCGGAATATTGTTTGTGGTTACAGCTTTTGAAGACACAGAATGACATTCAGTGTCTGAAGAATGACAACTCTCACATGAATCAGACCACCCAGGCCAACTCACAAGAAATCAACCAGCTTCAGGATCAGCTTCATCAGATCAAACAGGAACTCGCCATTTCTCAGGAAAAACACAGAACCTGTCAAGATGAGGTCAGACTATAACCTGGGGGTCATAATCTGATAATTACTTAGCTTAATGTCATATATGTATCAACATTAAAAAGAAATTTTTGTTTTTGGTAATATTCTACACGCATATTTTTGGTATATTTCATTTGAAGTGTTTTTATGCGCTAGTCTTTAGACGAGACGTATTATGGTACAGTGATGTATGTACGTACATTTATCGATTCAGGAGTTCTGTTTCTATTTTCATTTCTCTGTCACAGCTAGACCAAGCTGAAATTTTCTGTGTCTGACTCTTCCCACAGTTTTCCAAGTAATTACCCAAGTTTTATTTTACAGAGTGTTTGAATGGGTATTGAAGATGTGCATGTAGCAAAGAATTTGCTTTAATTTCAATTCATTAGAAAATTACAGGTTGTTGAACTTAATAAGTTTTGAGGAAATCTTACATGGAGAGTACATGATTTGTCATCACTTTTTGAGAATATATTATAGGTGTTTGAACTTGCTCACTTTTAAGAAAAAATATTACAAAGTGAGTACATGGTCTCTTCATCTCTTCATCTCGCTCCCTTCACAGTTTTCAAGCCAAGCCTTTGTAAACAACTAGTAAAGATTTTGATTCTCAACAATTTCCTTTGGAAGTTTCTTTGATGATTGAAAAAATTACAGGTTGTTGAACTTTGACAATTTTGGGGAATATTTTACATGCAGAACTCATGGGTTTGTCTATTTACCTCCAGTCATTGTTTATAAGCTGGACCTTCTATTCATACAATGCAAAAGAAAGTCCATGTATGGTGCAGCTTGATGAGGCTGGTGTACTGTACTCCCTTCAGTAAAGTTCTACAACTCATGTCATAGCTCATAGAATATTTTGTTTAAATTGCTTATGGTGAGAGTAAAATTAAAAAACTTCAGTATGATCAGGAATTCTACATCCATACATTTTTGTATACTATGTATAGACTTAAAATTGTAGGCGACTTCATGTATATAATTTTACCCCACCTTACGAAGTTGTGAAGGGTATAATGTTTTTGACCCGTCCATCAATCTGTCAGTCCCTTTTTTTGTCAGTGCAACAGAATTTCATGAAACTTTGTTGTTAATACTTAGGACACACTGCAGATGTGCATATTCCCAGGAAATTCTGATTCAATAATTTTTCTGGGAGTTATGCCCCTTTTGAACTTAGAATTTTGAGCCCATCTGTCCTGTTCTTGTCAGCGCAACTCCTCTGAGATCGCTCAACAGAATTTCATGAAACTTTGTTGTTAATAAGGACACACTGTGCAGATGTGCATATTCCCAGAACATTCTGATTCAATAATTGTTCTGGGAGTAATGCCCTTATTGAACTTAGAATTTTGAGTCTCAGTCTGTCCTCTTCTTGCAGTAATGAATAACATTACCATTCATTATGCGAGGCATTCACAGTCAAGCAATGTTGGAGTGTGGGATATGTGAGCTTGCTCACCTCTGCTTTCTTTCATTTGATAAGAGATCTTTGTATAAGAAAAATAATGCAGAAGTAATAGTTATGATTGTTAAAAGAGGCTTTTGAATGGATCGAAGTGTATTGTTATTGATAGGAGGATTGTCATGTAACAAACTTGAATGTTTATTAATTTACCAGCACAAATGCTGAAATATTTATTGTGGTAAAGATTAAAATCGTGTTGAGGTTTGTTAAGACTACTATTTTTAAAACAGGTCAGAAGAAGTGATGAGTCCATTGAACAACTGCAGGAAGACCTTGAGGAATCTAAAGCTCAGCACAGTGCTTGTTACAATGAGGTTTGCAGAGGTTTTTTTTAAAACAATTAAAGGTTTCATTGATTGATACATGTAGTTCTTGTGAGGAGTCAGAATATCATTTGTGATTACAGCTTTTGAAGACACAGAATGACTTTCAGTGTCTGAAGAATGACAACTCTCACATGAACCAGACCACCCAGGATCAGGTTCATCAGATCAAACAGGAACTTTCCATTTCTCAGGAAAAACACAGAACCTGTCAAAATGAGGTCAGACATAAGCCGAGGGTCATTATAAATGACTTAGTTTGTCATATGAGTATCAATATTAAAAAGAAATTTTTGTTTTTGGTAATATTCTATATTTTTGGCATATTTCATTTGAAGTGTTTTTATTCGCCCGTCTTTAGGCGAGACGTATTGGTACAGCAATGTATGTACGTACATTTATCGATTCAGGAGTTCAGTCTCTGTCACAGATCAAGCTGAAACTTTCTGTGTAGTTTCTTTGTGGGTCACTAGATCATATATTGCAATTTTGATCCATTTCAACCTCCCTAGCAGAAGTTTTGCCGTTATTTTTTAATTTAATGCTATGTGGAGGGTACATGACATTAAACTTCTCCCACAGTTTTCAAGTAATTATCTAAGTCTTATTTTACAGAGTGTTTGTATGTCTGGTATTGAAGATGTGCGTGTGGCAAAGATTTTGCGTTGATTTCAATTCATTAGAAAATTACATGTTGTTGAACTTAAACAGATTTAAGGAAATCTTACAGGGAGAGTACATGATTTGTCATCATCACTTTTTGAGAAATTTATAGGTGGTTGAACTTGCTCACTTTTAAGGAAATATTACAAAGTGAGTACATGGTTTATTCATCTCACTCCTTTCACAGTTTTCAAGCTAAGGCCTTTGTAAACAACTAGGAAAGGTTTTGATTCTCAACAATTTCCTTTGGACGTTTCTTTGATGATTGAAAAAATTACAGGTTGTTGAACATTTTGGGGAAATATTTTACATGCAGAGCTCATGGTTTGTCTATTTACTTCCTATCTTGTTTATAAGCTGGACCTTCTATTCATACAATGCAAAAGAAAGTACATGTATGGTGCAGCTTGATGAGGCTGGTGCACTGTACTCCCTTCAGTAAAGTTCTACAACTCCTGTCTTAAGATAAACACCCTACATAAGCTTGTGACGGGTGGATTATGTCCCATTTCTGGTGTTCTTGTTCTGTTAGTAACCATTGGAGTTCCGCAAGGCTCTATTTTAGGCCCATTGTTTTTTATCCTGTATATTAATGACTATCCACAAGCACTGAAACATTCTCATGTAAATATGTATGCAGATGATACTTCACAAGATGTAACAGATAAGTCAGTGGAAAATATTGAGTCAAAGATGTATGAAGATCTTCAGCGCAGTATAATGTGGATTAAGGAAAATAAATTAAGCTTAAACCTGTCTAAAACTCAATGTATGCTTATTGGATCGGCACAAAAATTATCAAAGTATCGAAAATTAAATTTAGTGATAAATAACCATGTCATAGAATGTGTTCAGGAGTCAAAATTACTTGGTATTATTATTGATGAAACTTTGTCCTGGAAAAGTCATATAGAATCACTTATGAACAAGATTTCCAAGAGAATTGGCATTTTAAGAAGAATAAGATATTTTATGTCAAACGATGCGCTGCTGAAGATTTTTAATACTATGATTTTTCCACATTTTACATATTGTTGTACTATATGGAGCAATCCAAGAAATGCTGAAAATGTGAATAAGCTTTTTATATTGCAAAAACGAGCTGCAAGGGTAATTCTTAACATCAGAAATTTTGAAACACCATCTAATGTCATGTTTACAGAACTTAACTGGTTGCCTCTATCAGATTACTTTGTCTATAGAAAAGTCATTTTAGTGTATAAAGTTTTACATGGTTTAATGCCAGATTATTTAAATGTTTTTAAATATGTATCAGAAGTCAGTCAGAGGCAAACTAGAAATTCTTATTCAAATATTTTGTATATACCCAGGGCAAAAACAGAATATTATAGAAGATCTTTCAGCATTTCAGGGAGCACAGTGTGGAATGCCTTGAGTCAAAACATAAGAAACTCAACGAGTGTTGCGTGTTTTAAGAGAAATTATCTTAGAGATTATCACCATACTTTTTAAGCTTCATTTTGTATTCTATTTATCTTACATTCATAATTATTTCTTAAGTTTATATGTATTCTACTTCTTTTAATCTGTGTTTATTTTACTAATATCTGTCTGTATGTATGTTATATGCAGGACCATATTGAAAACTAGCGTTATCGCTAAATATGTAATCCTGGTTAAATAAAGGTCTTATTATTATTATTAGTGTTTGGGATTTCTGATCACCTGTTGTGCGTCACCTGCCCATCCGTCTGTCTGTAAACTTTTTAGATTTTCAACTTCTTCGCCAGAACCATTGGGCCAATTTCAACCAAACTTTGCAAAAAGAATCCTTGGGTGAAGGGCTTTCAATTTTTTTCAAATGATGTGGCCCCTTCAAGGGAAGATAATCACAAAAATGCAAATATAAAGTGGGGTCATTTTTAAAATCTTCTCAAGAACTGCTGGGCCAGAAGATCTGAAATTTACCTGAAAGCTTCCTGACATAGTGCAGATTCAAGTTTGTTAAACCATGACCCCTGGGGGTAGGTTGGGACCACAATAGGGTATCAAAATTTTACATCTGAATATATACTTATTAGGTAAATTTTTTTGAAAATCTTCTCAAGAATCATTGGCCCAGGAAAGTACAAATTTACAAGTGCAGATTCAAGTTTGTTAAAATCATGCCCCCCAGGGGTAGGATGGGGTCACAATAGGGAATCAAAGTTTTACATACAAATATATAGGGAAAATGATTAAATATCTTCACTGGGCCAGAAAGGTTTATATTTACATTAAAGCTTCCTGACATAGTGCAGTTTTACATACAAATATATAGGGAAAATCTTTAAAAATCTTCTCAATAACCATTGGGCCAAAGAAGTTTACATTTAGGTGAAAGCTTTCTGACATAGTGCAGATTCAAGTTTGTAAGAATCATGCCCCCCCCTCCCCCCCCCCCCCCCCCTGGGGGGGGGGGGGGGGGGGGAGGGAGGGTTTAGGTTTGGGCCACACTAGGAACAAAGTTTTACATGCAAATATTGGAAAATATTTAGGTAAAGGCAAAGGTGACTCAGGTGAGCAATGTGACCCATGGGCCGTTTGGAAAGCCAGTTGAGAATTTTAAATATAGAATATTTTAGATTGTTTTTGGTTAAGAGTACAATTCAAAATCTTCAGTATGATCAGGAAATCTTCATACATACATTTTTGTATACTAAAGTATAGGCTTAAAGTTGTGGGTGATTTCATGTATATAATTTAATAAGAGATATCTTTGTATAAGAAAAATAATGCAGAAGTTAGTTATGACTGTTAATTAAAAGAGGCTTTTGAATGGATCGAAGTGTATTGTTATTGATAGGAGGTCTATCATGTAATAAACTTGAATCTGTATTAATTTACCATACACAAATGCTGAAATATTTATTGTGTTAAAGATTAGAATTGTGTTGGGGTTTGTTAATTAAGACGACTATTTCTAAAACAGGTCAGAAGAAAAGATGAGTCCATTGAACAACTAAAGGAGGACCTCGAGAAATCCAAAGCTCAGTACAGTGCTTGTTACAATGAGGTTTGCAGATGTTTTTTTTTTAACAATTAAAGGTTTCATTGATTGGTATACAGTTCTTGTAAGAAGTCAGAATATTGTTTGTGATTACAGCTTTTGAAGAGACAGAATGACATTCAGTGTCTGAAGAATGACAACTCTCACATGAACCAGGCCACCCAGGCCAACTCACAAGAAATCAACCACCTCCGGGATCAGCTTCATCAGATCAAACAGGAACTCGCCATTTCTCAGGAAAAACACAGAACCTGTCAAAATGAGGTCAGACTATAACCTGGGGATCATAATCTGATAATTACTTAGCTTAATGTCATATATGTATCAACATTAAAAAGAAATTTTTGTTTTTGGTAATATTCTATATTTTTGGTATATTTGATCATTTTAAGTGTTTTTATGCGCCCGTCTTTAGACGAGACATATTATAATGGTACAGCACTTTCGATTCAAGGTTTTCTGTTTCTATTTTCATTTCTGTGTCACAGATCAAGCTGAAACTTTCTGTGTAGTTTCTTTGTGGGTCACTAGATCATATGTTGCAATTTTGATCCATTTCAACCTCCCTAGCAGAAGTTTTGCCTTTATTTTTAATTTAGGTAAATGATGTCCAATTGCTCCCACAGTTTTCAAGTAATTACCCAAGTCTCACTTTATTTTACAGAATGTGTTTATGGGTATTGAAGATGTGCATGTGCCAATTAAATTTTTGAGAATATTACAGGTTGTTGAACTTAATCAGTTTTAAGGAAATCTTACAGGGAGAGTATATGATTAATTTGTCATCATCACTTTTTGAGAAATTTATAGGTGTTTGAACTTGCTCACTTTTAAGGAAAAATATTACAAAGTGAGCACATGGTCTATTCATCTCGCTCCCTTCACAGTTTTCAAGCCAAGCCTTTGTAAACAACTTAAGCAAAGATTTTGATTCTCAAGAATTTCCTAGGGAAGTTAATTTCTTTGATGGTTGAAAAAATTACAGGTTGTTGAACTTTGACAATTTTGGGGAAATATTTTACATGCAGAACTCATGGTTTGTCTATATACCTCCTATCATTGTTTATCAGCTAGGACCCTCTAATCATACAATGCAAAAGAAAGTCCATGTATGGTGCAGCTCATTGAGGCTGATACACTGTTCTCCCTTCAGTAAAGTTCTACAACTCCTGTCTTAAGATAAACACCCTACATTATAAAGCTTGTGATGGGTGGATTATGTCCCTATTCTGGTATTCTTGTTCTGTTAGTGTTTGTTTTTTGGAAAGCCAGTTTAGAATTTTTGATATAGAATATTTTGTTTAGATTGCTTATGGTGAGAGTACAATTCATAAACTTCAGTAATGATCAGGTCAATTCTACATCCATACATTTTTGTATACTAATTAAGTATTGAGACTTAAAATTGTGGGTGATTTCATGTATATGATTTAATAAGAGATCTTTGTATTAGAAAAATAATGCACAATGTGTTAAAGATTAGAATCGGTTGATGTTTGTTAAGACTTAACTATTTCTAAAACAGGTCAGAAGAAGAGAGGAGTCCATTAAACAGCTACAGGAGGACTTTATGAAATTCAAAGCTCAGTACAGTGCTTGTTACAATATGGTGTGCTGATTTTTTTTTTTATCAAAGTAAAATTAAACCCTGGTTATTGAGAGAAGTTTTGTGTGAATAGAAATGGAGTACATGTATGTGTTGTCAGCCAGTTTCCCATTTTATATTCCAGTATTTACCGTTAAATCAAATTACTTCAACATCAATGTTATGGGAAACACACACATGAATGATGCCCCACTCCCCACCTCATTATATGTTCTTGTAATGAGTTAGAATAATGTTTGTGATTGCAGCTTTTGAAGACACAGAATTACATTCAATGTATGAAGAACAACAAATCGTGCATGAAACAGGTCACCCAGACCAATTTTCAGGAAACCAGCCAGCTCCAGGATCAGCTTCATCAGATCAAACAGGAACTCGCCATTTCTCAGGAAAAACACATAACCTGCCAAAATGAGGTCAGACTATAACCTGAGGGTCATAATGACTTAGTTCTTTATTGATATTTGTCTCTCCTGATGCTTCTTTGAATTCAAAGAAGTCTACCGTATATACTCGCCTATAAGTCGGATTTTTGGGAGTCAATTTTTGGTCCAAAACTCAATGTCCGACTTCATGCGCGTCCTAAGATTGGTATTTTTCTGGGAGGTGTAATGTTGTGTTTAATTTAAATAACTCCGACGATTATCATGGACTACCACACATTAATGATTATTGTTCACAAATATCTAGACATAGTGTATTGTTTATGTATTTCAAAATCATGTATAAAGTACAAGTTTTTACATATTTTTGTTTAGTTAAAAATTATTTAACGGTAACTAATACTTTCAATTCAACTAATCTATCGTTTATCGGTAAAATTGAATTACGAACCCGATTTAATATTGAAATATTCATATGTATACCGACTGAAATATCTTTCATAAAAAAATGAATATTGTTAACAGATAATTTAGATCATCATTCTTGACTCTTAAAAACTGTATTGTTGATGCAATGAATAATACCGGAATCCCACAGTAACAGTTTTCGCGAGGCGCGTTCCACTAAGTAAGGAGACCATAATTGTTTAGGTAAACAAGAGATCATTGCCCATAACAGATCAAGGGTTGCGTGTAAACCCCAAACACCTATGGCTTGGATATTGAGCATCCCATAATTATCAATTTCTCAAAATATTTGTTGAAACATAGGTAAAAACACTAGAGCATTGACTTGAAATTGTCAACCGATTCTGACAAAAATTCGTACCGACTTATAAGCGAGTCAATGGCAAATTCCTACAAAATAACCTTAAAAAATACAACCGACTTATAGGCGGACCGACTTATAGGCGAGTATATACGGTAAATCTGAATCAAACTAGCACAATTTAACCAATAATTTCTCATCTCTGTAGCATTGAATTATCAACAATTTGTATGGAGACTGTCAAATTAACATAAACTCAAACTATTGATGATATCTTTAATTATTTGAAGATATCATCCGATTCAATTCATTTGATGTGCGCCATAATCAATTAAAGATAACTTCAAGTAATTGATGATATCTTCAATTCTTAATCATTGCGTGCATTGATTGACTTCATGATTGCATTCATT